>NW_024802935.1:216173-253604 GCF_019175285.1 Sceloporus undulatus | reverse complement strand
TTATAGCACAATACAATTAATAAATGAAGTGTTACCTTGATTGCATTAAGGTATGAGGGAAACATCCATCATTTGTGTGTTCTGGAGCTCTTTACTGGAACCTAGAAGGTTAAGATCCTTCCTTGTGACTACTCTTTGTCATCAAGACTGTTCCTGTAAACATGGCTTGTTTTGCCACCTAGCTATTACACACTAAATAGAAGCTGAAGAAATAACTTGAAAGTGGAAGGTCAAAATGGAGATGAGCTAGATGATCAAACTGAGGCTGTCTTACCCCGACCACATCATAAGAAGTCATAAAGCAATAATAAACAATTATGCTAGGGAAGGTAGAGGGCAGTAGAAAGAGAGGAAAATTGCATGTCAGATGGCAAGACACAATCAGGGAGACCATGAGCCTGTGCCTACAGGACCTGAGCAGACAATTAGAGGGGGGCTTGGAGATGTCTCACTCACAGGGTCACCATGTATCAAGGTCAACTCAAAGGCAGCTAACAACAACAACAAAATGTTCTATATAATGATCCTACATAGGACATGAAAGTCCATGGAATATCTTGGTTTCCCATGCAAAATAGGTCAGGGTTGGGAAGACTTGGCCTGCATACTGGCCATATGATTTGGCCTACTCTTCTTTATCCTTCTCCCACCATAAATGTGCCCACTTTACTTGGCCCTAGCCCCACCATAGCCCAGTCATGCTCACATCTCTACTGTTTCACATGTATGAGATGAACAGGGGCAATGGATCATGGTGCTGGTGAAATTTCAGCTAAGTATGGACAAATCTGTTTCTTTTAGTTTGTCATGTGTTCAATCCAAGTCAAATTTCTGAGCAGTCTGAAAATTAAAAACACAAATTAGGAATAAACAAGCAAAGAAATGATGGACCATTTCCCCACAAAATAACATTTTTGTAGACATTTTCTGCTGGTGTATATACTTTCTGCACTTAGTTTTTGAGTTGAAAACTGCATCACAAAATCTGGCAAAGTGTTCATTCTGAAGGAAAACTGAATATTAATTTAGTAGGTGTGAGTTGGGTCATATTCCTTCCCATTGCTAGTTTCAGTCTCCCTATAATTTCTGCCCCCTGCTTGATCATAGGAAACAGCTAGAAAATATGGCACTGGAGAGAAGGCAGGGCAAGGTGCTGATATAGGAAGGATTAATTTTTATTGCATGCCCAGGCTAATGTTCTCCCCTGCTGTGTAAAGAAAAAGGAAAGCTCCTTTCCTGGCATATAACAGGGCATTGCTTTTGATGAATGCATTTATACTGGAAGTTAAAAAGTGTGTAGTTCTTCCAGCCTTGCTGCTCATTAACCTTTGATTAGGCATCGCTCTGGAACTGAGGGGCAAAACAGACTGCTCCCCCTGAAGGGGAGGCTTTAAGACGCCCCTGACAAAGTCAGATTGGAGCCACAGCAACCGCACACCACATCCCCAATTTGCCTTTTTACTGGCTATACACTGGCTGAAAAAGGTGCAGAAAAAGCTGGCTTTCTGCCCATGCTTTAAGGTGCTCCAGTGGCATGTTGTTTATAAATGCTGTGATGCCAGAGTGTCTGGACCTCCCCCCCCCCCCCCGTGTAAACATCCGGGCAACTGGAAGCCAGCTTCTGGGCATCTTGGGGACATGTGTCATCTGCATACCATGTCCCCAAGCTGGCTAGAAGCCAGCTTTTTATGCTAGCCTGTTCTGATCCAAAATGGAGATTTTTGACTCACATTTTGGAGGCATATCCTAAAATAAGAGTGTATTTTATACTTGTACAGTATATACTTATCACCCTATTTATGTTGAAGTATAATCATTAGACTCTCGTGTAACTCTATATACTATTCAGACTATATATACTATATAGTACATATGGTTGCAGCTGTGCAGCCTGATGCTGTGAGTGCGTAGTCTGAATTCTTATTTCCCCAACAGTGCTTCACTCTCAGGTTGTGCAGGATCACTTATAAATATATACACAGGGGCCAAGAGACTCACTTATCAGTCATATTATTTTATATTTCATGTAAAAATATAACATCACCAAACTGATCAGTACAGGATATGTTGGCTAATAAAGAGAGCATCATTCTATCTGTGTTTGAAATCTACTGTGTATGTTCCTTCAAGTTGCCCATTATAGCAGCCCCAATAATTTCATAGGGTTTTCTCAGGCAAGGAATACTCAAAGGTTGTTTTGCCAATCCTTTCCTCCGAAACATAGCCTACAGCACCAGGTATTCATTGACAGCCTCATATCCAAGTACTAACTACTTCTCACCCTGCTTAGCTCCCATGATTAAGGGATCTGGTGTCTTTAGGGTACATTTTTAAACAAGGCTGAAGATCAAGAAGAGGAAAAAGAGGACTGATCTTCCATGCTTCTCTTTCCTTATCAAATAATGGATGGTTTAAAGTTAAGTCTTTTAACAAGAATTATGTGCTCATAACAGACAAAACCAGAAATCTTTTGTTCTCCACAAAAAACAAACCTTGAGGACGTTGGGCAGATGTAGTGCCATAATTTCCAGTCAGCACAAAGCCAGAATCCTCCATATATATGTCCCCCTTCTGGAAGCAAATGGATATTTTTGTCCAGTGCGGAGCATATTTTTTCAGTGGAATGTTTGCAGGAAAAAAGTTGTAATATGCTACCCTTATGTATGACCCATTGAATCTATTGCTGGTTAAGTCAATGCATATGTAAATCATGTTAGAATCAATAGGTCTGATTTAGTTAGAATCTTAGAGTTGGATTTGGACATTTTACCATTAAAAAAATAGGGCATTTACCATATATACTCAACTATAAGTCAATCTCATGTAGAAGTCGAGGACAAATTTGGGGGCCAAAATTATGAATTTTAATATGACTCATGGATAAGTCAAGGATAAAACTTAGGGGCATGCAACAAAGGATGTAAAGGACAAAGTTTACAGTCTTCATGCAGAAATATCTTATACAGATCCTTCTAAGCCAAATTTCTCTTGGCACTGTTTTGAGGGGAAGCATCAAAGAGGTGCCACCTCTGCCATTTTCCCACCCAAGCATTCAAAAAGGCCAAAATCAGCGTACTGGTGGAAAGAGTAGAGGGGGTTGGTGCATCTTTTGGATGCTCCCATGTTGAACTCTTACCTTTTGCTACTCTACTCAGAAAAGGAGGAGAGTTAAAATATGCTACTTACATTGCCCTGTAAATAAGTCGACCCAACTTTTTGGGGCCAATTTTTTTGACAAAAAATTATAGATTTATATTTATACTGTGAAATTTTTTACTGCCCTAGGGGTCAAGACAGGCTGTTTTTGTTGTTGTGATTTGGCATAAGTCAAAGTTTACTTGATGGCAAATTACAACAACAACAAAGCTAAGTCTTCATCTCCTTTGGAGTGCAGTCACCAAGAAGGCCATGTTTCTATCCCAACCAAGTATGTGTGTGAGTGTAGTAGACAGCTTCTGCTGAAGAACTTAATGAGAAGGCATATTAAAGGAATAGGGATCTTACCAGAATAGGGATGGTTAAACATATTTTCACTATGGGTGCAAAAAAGGTTGTTCTCATCTCAGTGGATCAATTTGCAGCCTACATTTTCAAGGCTATCTTTACAAGGAAAAATGCAGCAAACACTATTTAATTTTTAAATGACTGCTAAATCTGGCATCCACATGGAGCCACTGTTCAAAGGGGAGTGTTTTTGAGAATCTTCCGGCTCATCAGAAAGCTGTGCTTACTTTTCTATATGCACACCTGTGTTTCAAAGAGCTAATTAGAACACATCTGCACTGAACAGTTTAGTGTGAGCACCCTGGATTGTTTGGCTACAGCAGGACTCCTGAGAACATGTAATCCCAATGATTGCAGCTATTGTAAAGGCTTCCTTGTCAGTTAGTAAGCTTCCGATGAAATTAACCACAGATGTAATTACTTCACTTCAGAAATGCATTCCGATCCCTAGTGAGCTCTTCTAAAGCTTTGAATAATTTCCAGTTGCTGACTTATTTATTTATTTAAGTTTTACAAAGAATCTATGGTTTTACATTTGTCAGACTGTACAAACAGTTGTTTGGCAGTGTTGATTCTGAGGATTTAACAGTTTTCTGTTTGTTCACTTCACTTTTTCAGTTTATATCAATATACAGTACGTTTTTCACTAAGCATTAGAATGTTTATCTCCTGCTAAACAAATGTGATAATACTTTTAGGGCTTCCGGCATCTCACTTCTTCTCCCCCTGCCATACACACATACATAGTTTATCTTGTATTGGTTACCTCTCTATCAGTTCCTTAGTTATGGCCTTTTATTTATTTACTTATTTTGCAATATAGGTTGTGTCTTCCCAAGGCTTTTAGGTTTATGTCTAAACTAGACATAATAAAATGGGAAATGGGAGATTGGATGGGGTGAGATGGGATGGGAAAATCCAAGATCTGTTAAGGATTAAAGTGGCAGGAGCTCCATTCTAGATCCAATCTTGACAATTCTACATGGGATGGATCACTGTAATGTTGAAGGCTGTATGTAGCATTACATCTCATTTGGCTCTTAGAAAATGCTCCTTTTGGTGTACTTCAGCTTCCACTGGGGCTGCTGCCACACTGCAGAATCAATGCAGTTTGACACTGTTTTAACTGTCATGACTCCAGCCTATGGGATTTGGGGGGTTGTAGTTTTGCGCAAAAGCTAGCCTTCTCTGTCAGAGAGCCCTGGTGCCACAACAAACTACAAATCCCAGGTTTCCATAGGATGGAGCCGTGATAGTTAAAGCAATGTCAAACACCACTGTTTTTTAAAAAATATGTATTCAAGGACCATTAAATTTTGCTGCTATTATTAATCTTTCCACATTTTTAAAAACAATCAAAGACTGTCATTAAGGAAGCAATCTTACTTAGGTGAGTGGTTGTAGTGTGTATTTTTCTCCATAGAAAAATTACAGTCTTTGTAAAAAAAGGGCGGGGGGCAAAGAGCACCATTGCTGCCTCAAGTTTCTAACCTATGATTACAATCCATTCACATTGTGCCAAATATTGGGGATGTTTCCAAATTTCTTTACCCCTGCTGTCTTTGGAATCTTACATTGCAAAATATATAATACTATCAGACCCAAAATTATGCATAAGGAATACTATAGCATTCAGTGGCAAAGTACTGTCTGTGCAAGTTGATCCCAGTTTGTGTTCCTCCATGTCTTTCTCTATGTCATGCTACTGATATGCAGTGACAAATACTGTCAAAATAGCTGGCTTGATTTGTGTGTACATTTGATTGCAAAAGATGTTCTTTATTATATTGCTAAAAGAAGCCACATCTTATTTACATATTTATTTATTTAATACCCCACCTTTCTTCTAATATGGTAACCAAGGCAGCTCACAGGATAAACACAACACAGAAAGGATCTTGATGGATTTACGCATACAAATACTGTATATCAAGGTTAATAAAATGCTGTAAAAACATTGTGTGCGTGCTCTTCAGTAAGGGGGAGGAGATAAGGCACTTGAAAACTGCAGCAAACTAGTATGATCACTGTGCAGTTCATGACAGGAAAAACTAAGCACTGAACAAAGTTAGGTATGAGAAAGTAAACCAGATAGAAAAAGAGAGGAGGAAAAAAGAAAAAATATTTATGTAAGATAAAAAAGATAGAAGTTATATATGTAAGATATAAAGTGTGTTCACATTTCAGAAACAACACAGTTTAACAGCACTTTAACTGCCTTGACCTTGTCTTTCAGAATGCTGGGATTTGTAGTTTGGCCTCTCCAACCAGAGCTCAACAGAATTCTCTGATAGACCAGGCTGAATACCCCTGTGTGTGTTGTGTGCCTTCAAGTTATTTCTGACTTATGGCAACCCTAAGGCAACTCTATCATTGTTTTCTTGGCAAGATTAATTCAGAGAAGATTTGCCATTGTTTTCCCCTAAAGCTGAGAGCATGTGACAAATCCAAGGCCACCCAGTGGGTTTCAGGGCTGAGCTGGAACTATACCCTGATCTGAATACCCTTACCAAACTATACATCCCAGGACTCCACAGGATGGAGCCATGACAGTTAAAGTGGTCTCAAACTGCTTTATTTCTGCAGTGTGAAAGAGCAGTTACAAAACAATGCTATTTTATTTTCAAGTTTTAAAACAGGAAGATTATTTGGGAAGCTGTATTAAAATAATGCTTCCCAGTTAATAAATACAGAGCCTACTGGTTTCAGTTTGCATATCACCTTCTTTAATAATATTTTGAAGTCTCTTTGAAAGTTGGAAATTTACAAGGTGTAGTTTATATGACCTGTGGCTTGGCTTTGCAGTCCTAAAAATCTTTGCATCAATAGCTGGAGTGGGTGTGGCCCCTGCAACCAAAGTAGAGGCGTTCTACAGCCTTTACCAATAGCACGGGCAAATGTTAAATACTGTCCAGTGGCATGTGTGTGTCTTCAAGTTGCCTGTGAACTTACAAACAAGCTTCATTTATATACCGCTTCATACCACCTAAGCAGTGTCTAAGTGGTTTACAACTGTAAACTAATTTGCCCCCAACAATCTGGGTACTCATTAGAGAAATGATATGAACTTCGTAGAGTTTTCATAGTCAAGTTACAATGGGCCTTTCACATTCATTGGGGTTAGGAGCACAAGACTCCTGGGAAAACCACAAATTTTAAAAAAAACACTATTTTTTTTTTTTTACCTAAGAGAACACCTCTCTAAGAATATCTAAGAATATCATGGCAACTCTATAACTAACATCTGCCAGAAGTTCACTATAGAATTGTTCTGGAGGACCCACAGATGCCTAGAGAAGTGTTCTGTCTAAGAAGCTCTAGGTCTTACAATGTGGTTTTTGGTAGAGGTTGACCATAGTGTCATGCTGAAAGATCTAGAGATTCCTAGAGAGAACATATTAACAAATCTGTGAATAATCAAAGCCTCAAAAGTCAAAGCCACAAACATGGAAGGCAACTGTATTTTGGGTTTAATTGGCCATGCTATGTAGAACAAACTGGGGAAGTAAACATTTCAGTAAGCAACTTGCTTGATTCTCATATGAAGAAAGATGGGTTTTGCTTTCCCAGTTCAGTTTCCTTTGTTTGATTCTGTCCAGTATAACCTCAGGATGCATTGGCCTCACAGCAGGAATGGATGTTTTGCACCTCAGTCCAGGGGATCTTTTTCCCAGCCATTGGGATCAGGAGTGTTGGTCTTCTCACAGTCTGACTACAATGCATTATTTAGGGGCTATATTCTACCCTTGCTTTGAAAGGATGCTGCTGTAGATTTCCTGCTGTATCATTTGCTATATATAAAGCTTATCTTGGAGAAATGATGTCCATCCATTGTCAGTACCAAATAAAGACTGGGGAAGACATGGAATTGCAGCCAGTTCCAGCCCAGTATATAATCTTTCAACAATATCAGAAAGATATACTTTAATGCTGCTGTTATCACACACAAGCTGGAATGAGCTGCAGCCAGTATTTATGTGTTTGCACATTAAGTTATAAGATACAGACAGCATATTGTTATAAAGGTAGAACATGCTATTGAAGAAAAATTCATGGGAAATTATGAGGGCAAGAAGATTAATGACCATCTAACAAAAGTTGACAATTTGAGGCATGGCTGCAGTTCATTCATGTTTTGAAAAGCATTTTCATTTAAAACAAAGTTTCATTTTTTATTATGTTATGATAGCACTATTTAAGCATGGATACAGTTCACATTGGGTGATTGCCTCAGATGTTGCTGTCAAATAACCACAGTACAACATGTTGGAAGTAAGGCCACAACTTTATTTGCAAACAATTGGTAGGGTTGGCACAAAGCATAAGGTCAGGATCTGTGCAATCAGACCACCCGATTTAGTCTGATTATCCAAACTGGGCACCCACCCGGTGCTTGGGATGACCTAGGGGCTAAGGAACACAACTTGACCGCAAACCTTGTCTTGCGTTCACCATTTCACAAAGCCCCTAGTCACCGGGAGGCGCTCCTGCGTTCTGGCCCCCGCAATGGCCAAACGCCTGCCCTATTCGCCCCCGGGTACCTATTGACTCCCAAACCAGAGCTCCATAGCCCTGGTACTACAACCTGCAGATGCTGGCCTATGCTGCCGCCAAGTTGTGACTAAAAACCACCTAACAACAGCGGTGGGCGGGCGGGAGAAGCACCAAGACTTGCTCCCTTGCACAGCTTGGCTCCGCTCTGCTCGAAGCCAAGCAATCAACTGAGGGAAAGGGCCAGCAACACGGCCTTATATAGGCCTAGGCCCCTCCCTCCCTGCGTGCTGTGCGGGGCCCCACCTCCAAGGCCCAGCCCACCAATGGGCAGTCTTGGAGGATCAGAAGCCCCGCACCAACAAAACCGTCTCCCAGAGCGTCGCGGAGCAGAAGGGTCACCCCTTCCGCCCCCGTGCACCAATAGGGAGCTGGGCAAGCCCCAGAGCACTCTGGGGCTTGTAGTCCAGCCGCATCTAGCGGCAAAACGGTCTGCCCGGCGAGGCAGGCGACCGTTGCTTGCCTCCAGGCTCATCTCCTGTGATCATGTGGAGCATTTGCCAGGTTTACATTAAGGTAGTCTTACATTTAGTTGGTGGTGATGGTGTGAATTGGCACATATGTGAAGGGGGATAGCTATTATATGTGACCACTCTATTTACACAATTGTAGTAGCAATTATTTAAGCTACTAACTGTGTAAAATTTAGGTAGCTCCCCACACGGAGACTTGTGTTCAAACAAAGGGACTTCTGCAAGAGTTCCACATGGTTACAAATTCTGATATCTTACATGTTTCTCATATGCTCATGAAGAATCTGCAAACTACAATGCATCCACTCATAGTTGCCATTCACAGAATTTGTTTTTCAATCTACAAAATGCCCTTACTACCAATAGGGCGAACAGATCCCATGGTTCATAAGTCTATTGAAAAGGTAGTATATTTTTAGGCCTATGAGCCCCCAAAGGTTCTATTCAAAGTACAGATTTGCATAAAGAAATAGATTTCATCTTAATGTTCATCCAGTCAGAACATGATAATACTCTGTGTTTATTGTCACATGCAGTAGTGAAAAAGAGTAATAAGTCTGAATATTTCACATGTGGGTAAAGATGAGAAATAGCTTCCAAACTGAATGTAAAGCCAGTGTTTATGGAAATACAGGACTCGGTGCAAATATTCCTGCATATGTTCTCATATTTTTGGAGGCTAGAAAACTACCACTGACAGTAATCTTATTCAGCATTATCTTCTTGAAGTTATCAAGTGGAGCAGCTGCCTCCGAAACATTTCAAAAAATGCCACATTTTCACAGATATAATGTTGCAGGGGCAAAGTTCAAGCACTTATTATTAGCGGTTCTATTACTTACAAAAACATTCAAACCATTTCCCCAGCCAAGACTATTGCAACTTAAGGTCAGGTGTCTGACTTAAATTTAGCACTACACTATTGCATGTACCAAGATAGTCTGAGGAGCAATCAAATGGCAGGATGGAAAAATAAATGGACACATCTATCATATTCATTTCACCAACCCTCACAGATAAGTCACTAAGATTTCCATTTTAGAAATGGAAAATGGGGGGGGGGGTGGAGAGAGAGATGTCAAGTTACCAGCCAACTCAAAGGCTGCTCTGAAACTTTTGTTCAGATTTGGGATCAGCAACATCTCAATAAGGTAACACTCAGTGACTGAGAAATTATAGCCAAAATGTTGTTTAGAAGGTAACCACATACTGGATTTTTTTTAAGTACTTCAATGCAATGGGTGTAAATTAACTTGAAGTAAAGCATTGTACTCCCTCTGAATTAGTCTTAATGAACTTGGTACATCTGATACCACAATGTAATGTTAAAAATGTAAAGTCAGGCTTACAATATGTCAGTTTGTCTAGTTTTTATCCTGGGCCATATTTCAAAACTATTTAGTGATTGTTATATAGTCTTAAATTTAGAAAGGTTATACAGTGCGCCCTTGATTCCTATTGGGGTTTGAGTCCATTACATACACACACACACACACACACACACTTTGGATACCAAAATCCTTGAATGTTCACTCATTATATACAATGGACCCTTGTTATATGCTGGGGTTTGGTTCCAAGATCCCAAACAAAATCCGTGGATGCTCAAGTCCCATTAAATATAATGACATAGCAAAATGGTGTCCCTTATAAAAAATGGAAAATCAAGGTTTAATATTTCAAATTTATACATTTTTTGAACATTTTCAAACCATGGATGCTTGAATCCCTGTATTTAAAAAAAAACTGTGTATAAGAAGGGCTGACTGTACAATGGAGTAGTAAAATGATGTCCCATATATAAAATGCAAAATGAGGGTTTGCTTTTTAGATGTTTTCTTGGAATATTTTCAAGCTGTGGATGGTTGAGAATCTCTGCATATGATTTTGTTAGCCTGTTATACCCTCTCCTAAGAAAGGACAAGACTATTTTAAAAAATATGAGTTATGATCACACACACACACACCCCATGTGTATTTAGCCACCAGCATTGGTGTAGCTATGATGAGGAGCAAAATGAATGCATTGCCTCCAAATACCCCCCCCCAATGAATTCCTTATCCCCAAATTTCTACCATAGAGTGAGACACTAAAATTCATTCATTTGTACCTAGACCTCTTATATTTTTCTGTCTATGCAGTCTCTCTTGTCCTTTTTCTCTGATGCTAAACGTAGTTCTAAATGTTCAAATGAAACGTAATCAGGAACAAAGGTTAGATATATTGGGGGGGGGGAGTCATGGGGAAGGCAAAACTCTGAGGTCATGGGGCAATGCCCCACATCACCCATAGCTATATCTCTGTTCAGTAGTGCACCTATTCTTTTTATCTTTAAAAAAACACAAACAAAACGAGTATATCATGCCATATGTTTGAAGGACCTCATCCTTACTTTTGTCTCAGTTTAGTCATCATAGAAACAATGGTTATGATGTTAGAAAAGCAACAACAACTCAGCATGTGTCTTAGAGAAAGCAGTAGTATAGGGATTAAATGGTTTTTCTCAGTGACCCTACCAGTCCTCCTTGTAGTCTGTATCTGCTTATCTGACCTGTGCCTGAAATTTTAAGTACCTCATATTACCTCAGTATAATCTGTCCCCCTACCATTATTATCTAACCTCTACAAAAGTGAAACCAATTTATTACAGCTCTCTTTCTGTCCCTGTTGAGCTTAGCTTTATTTACACTATTAGAGACTTTTCTTAGCTATCTAATGGAGTTCCTAAACAATAATTTTGTTTCTAGTTTGTTTTATAGTTCAATTGCTGTCCGATGTTTCCCATAATCTGAATAAGCCTCAGCCCTTCACCATGTGCACACCCACTAATTATAAACAACTCAACTATGGTTGGCATAATGCTTGAAATTGACAAACTGTTGTTATAGGTCTCTTGTGAATAAATGGAAAGTGAATGCAGACAATCATCTTTAATCCTTTCCTGTGAACACTCAAGCTATGATTTTGGATTTATTACACTGGTTGATGCATACCATTGCTAGGTATGAAATTCAAACTGCATTTCAGTTGCAAGAACAAAAGTGCAATTTTTCCCTCATCATTTGCATCACACAGATGGTGGAAAACAACACTTGCCATACTTTCTGTCAGTGTAGCTCCTAAAAGGAGATGGAACTTTACAGTGGCCTGCATATGACAAAATACCAAATTCAGAAGATGATTTTCAGTATTGCACCATTTGGGAATTTCTTTTACATGTTTCTGGACAGGAGCATTAAGTGAAAATGCCACTTTGAAAGCTATTCAAAATTTTTGTTGCATTTTACACATATGTACATAGTCATGAAATGTAAATACTATCTTATCAAATGTTACACTGGTTTGCTTGTTACATTCTTGGGCAGAAGGAACCCTCAGCCTGACCAGCGCCTGTTCTGCAGTGCTTTTCTATGTCCATAGCCAGAGATGTTACGGCCACTCTTCAGACCAACTAGACCAGGTCATCTGAAGAAGGACCTTAATGTCCCTGTAAATTTTATTGGCTTCATCCTGAGGTTCTTCAGACTGAAATGGATGGGGAGGCCTAAGCTGTTGAATTAAGAACTTTTCCATGGTCACACCCAGTGGGTTTTCCATGGCAGAACGGGAATTAAAGCCTGGTCTCCAGAGTCCAAGTCCAACCTACAATCCACTATACACATGCTGACTCCACTCAACTTACCTATTATTATTATTGATTTATTTCTGCAACTGTGTCTGAATGTTGAGTTAAGATTGTAAGAGGATTCATCATGCATTCCCCCACTGAAACCACTGATTAACACTCAACTGAATAGCATAGGACCAGATCTAGAGGGCTCACAAGGGCAGAAGTAGTGATAGGAGCTCAAGGTTTGTTTTGCAGAGCCACATCAATAGGGATCTGTAACATGGAAATGAATGCAAGAACTGCCATCAATTAAATCTATTTGTAGGAAAGGGATGGTTGAAATCAGATAGTGCACACAATATGCAGGTCTGAATATGACATCATTATTAAGCTTTTAGGGGAGCACTGGGTTTTATCAGCTATTTTGCATTATTGGGATACATAGCTTCTTTGACTTATAAAAGCAACTTCTTTGAGGTAAGGGGAATGTATTTGTGGCAGTACTATAAGCAGAAGTAATTAAGGCTCAGTTTTTTTTTATGTTCTTAAAAACATTTGATTAATAAAGAAGAGTGAAGCTTCCTTAGAAACCAGAACCATCATCCGATTCTGTTCTTCGTAAATAAATAATATGGCAATGAAGTAGGGGACTTTACACTTGCATTTTTAAACAGAACTGGGCACAGTAGTCCCATGTTCCAAATCTCTCTGATTGGAGCTACACATGTTTGGGACCAACATTGCATGAACATATGCTTTAAATAGAAAAGAAACATTTCCAAGATTTGTATTTAATGGCCAAGGACTTTAAAGTTAATTATGACTACAAGCACATAGTTAGCACATAGATACAAGCACATAACTCTCAAGTTTCTCCATAGTGTGGTCTATTCATCCACAGTATTATTTAATTACTTTTTGTTTGTTTGGCACAATATGCGATTACTGCGGTTTATACAGCCAAAGAAAGAAGAAATAAATAATAAAGGAAAGCAATGATCACATAATTTATGAGGACAAACAGTTCAATTCTTGCAACCGTAGGCAATATGTTTCTCTAATTAGGACCTTCTGTGTTGAGAAATATTTAGTAAATCCATTTCAAGTCATAATAGCTTAAAGGTTGGGGAGTTTCCTTTCAACCCAGCAGATCTAAAGAGATGCTTTGGCTCTCGTTTCATGTGGGATAGCTAAGGGGATGACTTTCACTCCCTGATTCGTGCCATGATGATGAGGGGATTTGGCTTAAATACCCCATTCAAATGTGGTATAGCTACTGTAAAAGGATTAGCTTTAGAATCTCATTTTTATGTGGGATGGCTAAAAGGATTAGCTTTAGCTCCTCATTTCATGCCACAGTAACTAAGGGCATTAACTGAGCGGCCATTTAGTTGACACAAGAGCTCCTGCCGTTTAATAACGGTTTGTCATTCTACGGTAGAGATAACTACATTATAACATGACTGGATGTTATTTTTATGACAATACACTCATTCACAGTAACTGCCTGTTATTTTTGTTTTATCTTTTGCTTTTTGTGTATAGTAAGGTGTATGGGTGTTTTAAAAAGTCATGGCTGTCCATTTTCTCCACCCCCAATTATAGATATTTCCTTTCTCACCCATCTTAGTTTCTTCTCTGAATGTAAGCTTACCATTTATCTACAGGTAGCCTCGTCTTAATCTCTGTACAACGTCTATGTCACAGTTTCCTGTTACTCTCCATTATCTCCCTGAAATTCCTTCTTCAGTACTTTAGAAAGCTTACCTATACCACTTTAATCTTCCCCTTATTAATTCATTTCAGTGTAATATAACAAGTGAGCAAGTATGATGTAACAGGTAACAAATTAGGATTTTAATATAGAAACATATACTAATAATAAAATAAGAAAGATAGATTTTATTTATATCCCACCGTTCAAAAGGATCAAGGCAGGTTTTAGAAGAGAATACATAAACAATATAACACGTACACAACTAAAAATTACATATCCCCTTATCCCTTACCTTACAAAAATACTAGCATCATAAATACTAATTAAAATTAATTTAAAATAGATAGAATTTAAAAGGCAAGATTGGGGAGAGACTTTGGGGTGAACAGGGGGCCATCTACATCAGTGAACGGGAGGGTCAGTCGGGAAGCCCTTCTGAAAGAGATCCATTTTGATAGCCTTTTAAGGCATCAAATGGTAATGTGATGGATCTCCTCTGGCAGTTCCATTCCATATCTAGGAGTGGCAGATGAGAAGGGTCCTCTGGGTAACTCAGAGGCAACCTGGTCTCCTTGGCTGCAGTAGATTCATCCCAGAGGAACTGAATGGTGCAGGGTGGGTTGGATGGAAGAAAGACGCTCCCACAAGTAAGCCTGGATCCCATCCATCAAGGGCTTAAAGATTATTACAACACCTTGTGTGGGCCGGAAACTGATAGGTAGCCAATGGAGTGATTTAAAATAGGTGTTATGCGATTGCCTTTAGATTTTCTGGTGACCAATCTGGCTGCCATTTTTGAACCAATTGAAGTTTCTCTGAACTAGGCACAAGGGTAGCCCCATGTAGAGCAGAAGTTGAGTAGAGAATTGGGATGAATTAATAGAATGAAATTTAACAGAGAAAATGCAAAATTCAAATTTAGGCCACAAAAACCAAATGCACATGTATAGGATGGGGGACACAAGGCATAGCAATGAAACTACATTATGACTATTGTTGAACAAAAACACAACACCAAGGTGTGGTGCTGCGCAAAGAAGGTAAGTTGGGAGGGGATACATTAATAGAACCATAGTTTCAATGTCAGGAAAATAGTCACAATATATTCTGCACTAGCCAGCCTCATCTGAAGTAATGTGTGTTCAGTACTTGAGAGCCTCATTTTAAGAAGGATATAAAAAGGTGAAATGAGTTCAAAAAGGAACAAGGATGATAAGTGGATGAGAATAAACATAGGACAAACACTTAGAGGTTTGGACATGTAAGCCTGATGAAAAGAAGACTAAAGGAGAATATGAATGGCATTCACTGAATAGTAAATGATTATCAACAAAGAAGAGGGTGCAAGTTTTGTTTTTCTGTTGCCCCATAGATTGGACCTAATGGGTTGAAGTTATAGGGAGGGTAGATTTTAATTAACATATCAGGAACTTCCTGACAATAAGAGCTGTTCACATGGACCAATTACCTAGAGAAGTGGTGGAGTCGTCTTCCCTTGATGTCTTCAAAAAGTGGCTAGATAGCCTCCTGCATTGGGGGTGGGGCTGACCTGATGTTATGGGTCCCTTTCCAACGTCATTATTCTGTGATTCTATGTCACCTTGTAGAGTGGATGGTAGATTAATGTGATAAATGAAATAACCCCCAACTTTCTCCTTTTTTTCTTGGCTTACATGTTGATTATTTTTTTATGCTGGCAGGTCAGAAGAGAGGAAAAGAGGACTGCTAATCTTTTTAGAATTGATGCTGCTTCCAGACAAATTCACCTTTCTGACTGAACTCCAGGTTTAACAACCAAATACCCATTATCCTGTCCAGAGGGGGAAATTCACCCTGTAAATGCTGCCTCTAGAAATTCCTAGCACGTGGAGAGAGGGGGCCTTCAAACAGCAGGGAAGGCATAGGGTGTTCTCATTGTTTTATTGTGCTTTTCTTGTGTTTTCATTATTATTACTGCCTTCTTTTTAAAGTTTTAAACATCGATCATCAGTATGTTGGTGTTCATATACAAAGACTAATTTTGCAGTTTAGGGGACAGGCTGTTGAGACATAGAGACTTATCACTGGCTATTTATTGAGTACCTAGCTGAGGAAGAACTTGAACCCATATCCCCTGGGTCATGTTATTTACAAGATCAGATATTGGTTTTCTTTCATTTAAAAGAAGGGAAAATAGCATCCAAGCAACATAAATTTTTCAGTAACCTAAATAAGATTTTAAATGGAAACACAAAGATGTTCTGTAACTGGAGTATTAACTTGAATATATAATGCACTCCTGATATTTTATGATAATAATGATATATTATAGTAAATATTAGAGCATAGGATTACTGCAGGTGTCTACAAGATTGTATGAGGTTTTTCTCTTTGAGAATGTCTTCTCTTTGGGCCCATCGCACTGCCCATTTGCCCTAGTAAGATCCAGTCTGGATTCGCTGAGCTGGTACCGAACCTCCCCAGAAAGAAGTTCCCACTACCCTTTACCTTGATGCAATTGCCCTGCTGAAGTGCACATTTCTAAAGTTGCGCCTGTTCCTTCCTGGAAACAGGAAGACAAGTCCATATATGGATAATTGCATCACAGCCAAGGATTTCCCCAGAAGACCTTCCTCGCTGTCTCCATTTAGGCAGGGAGGAGAGAGGAAAAGCGAGCCCCACAGGGCCAACACCACAGTCACACATCCCCCTACATTCTCGAACCCTTCACCTCCCCTTCGCTCCCGCCCGATGTTCTTTGTCTTTCCCCTCTCACCTTCCCTTCACTACCACTCCCATGTCCTTCCTCCATGGTACCACAAGCATTCACATGAAAGCACCAAGTGTTCACATAATCTGTCAAAAACTAAAAAAAAAAACTAATAAGCCGAAGCACCCATTCGAGAGGGGCGGCATATTCCGCCCACTGCCCACTTTCTGACCTTGATCCCCCCCCTAGAATGACCCGATCATTACCGGGGCAAGTTCACATTGGCCTGGCCCCATTTTTCCAAAAGAACCAGGAAATGACCCTTTTGGAAAACCCTGGCTCTAAGGGGGATTTTGCCCTGGATTGGGTGTGGCAAGCCCCTGATCCTGGAGTGAAAAATCCGACGCCAGTGGAAATTAATCACTTTTAACCGGGTTACATTTTGGTGCAAAGGTAGTCTGAATGGCCCCTTGTTTCGTTAGGCCTTGGAATACTGATGTTTGCTTCTTTTTTTTTTTTTTTTTTTTGAAACAGTAACTAATAACAGCCTTATGAGAACTGGCATGAAGACGTTCCACAGCACTTATAAAAGCCAGTCTGTCTTGGAATGCTGTAGATGGGTACAGGTCCAGTGGATGTAACTTTGACCGCTGCTTGGCCCATATTACTTTTTTTTTTAAAAAAAATCTTCCCATAACACAATTATTTAATGGCATCAATAGGTCGTTTTGTTGAAGTAATCAGAGGCACACACATCAGACTTTTTTAGATATATCTAAAAGATCATATAAACATGCAGAGTATTCAAAGCAAATAAGATACTTTACATGATAGTTAAGATGATTTACGAGTTTCATGTTGGGCTCTGTACTGGACACGAAATGGGCATTTATGTCGTGTTACAGACGGACCTAAGAGGCGCCGTCTTTTGCGCCACGATACGCACAAGGGGCGGCACTTCTGGACACGCCTTGCCACTCGCGCGAACCAATACATCAAGATAGCAGCGCCCTATACAGATGGGCGCTACAATCTTGACGTAGAGACGCTCTGCGTCGCACATCCCAACCCAGAAGAGAACGTCGCGAGTGCATGCTTTGGCACTTGGCGACGTCTCTTCCGGGTTGCTGGAAGGAGCGCGATTTTCGTGCTCCTTTTTTCAAGCGTGGAGGAGTCGTGCGGTTTGGCTGCTGCGCTCCTCCACGCTGCAACCAGCAGGCGGCTGAGACCGCCCCTTTTGGGCGGTCGTAACGGTCCTAAGTTCCTACCAGTGACAGACTTTTTGATGTACTGCTACCAGATAATTAGGTTTTATTAAAATTCAAAGTACATTTTAATATTCTAACAATGGAAGATTGGAGGGACAAGATATGGCAAAAACTTAGAGTTGTCACACACGTGTTGGTGTGTAGTGTGTGTGTTGTTAAAGGATTATTTGTCCTTGGCTTCACCAATACAGTAGGAATCACAGAAACTGGGTGGAAAAAACTTCTAGTGAATCACTTCAGATTGGGTTGCCAGTCCACAGTATACAGTATACACATCAAAAACACTCCCTTATACCAGTGTGGTATGAATTGAAGTTTCTTGAGCTAATCATCGAGATATCCAGGCTAACTCTAATTCCATTGAACCTTCTGATAATAAAAAAGGTACGAGGTGGAGTCCAGATATGCTCTGTCTTGGCCCACTGGCAGAAAAAGTAAAATATAACTGTAAATACTATACTAAGTAGAGAGCCACTGCAGTGGTTTGAGCATTGGACACTGAGTTGTAACTCAGAAGACCAGGTTTGAAAATCCTCACTCAGCCATGGAACCTGTGTTGGGTGACTTGAGATAAGTAACATTCTCTCTCAGCTCAAAAGCAAGAAAGCCAAACCCCCTAAAACAAACCTTGCCAAAAAAAATCATGATAGTTCAACTTAGTGTTGCCTAGGTTGGAAAGTGATTTGAAGGTATTCAGTTTATCAACAATAGTGTGTAATCACTACTACTACTGGGAATAATAATAAATATCCAGGGCAAATAAACACGAAGCCATGTTGTATGTTTATGTTATAGCTCTGTTGACATATGTTATAATTGGGATCTATTGGTGATTATATAGATTAGCAAGATTTTCTTACTCCAAGTTATGTTAACAGTGGCAAAACACCTTCCCGTTATGCTCCTGAATTAAAAAAACAGGTTTTTGTATTTTTACACGGGGGTAGGGCTGACAACAGTTAGTTTTTTATGTTCAGAATTATTTCTTGGTTTAGAAGTTCTTAACTGTAGATTCAGTTTACAATTCTACAATGGATTCAGACTACAAGTAAAGAATTCCACCTAAACATCTGGGAAAAGTTCCTGATAATAAGAGCTAGACATTAGAATAGAATGCCTTGATGTGTGATGGAGTAACTCTTTGGAGGTTTTTAAACAGGTGCCTAGATAGCCATTTGTGTAGGAGTATTTTGATTGTATCTTCCTGTAGGCAGGAGGCTGGACTAGATGGTCCTTTGTGGTCTCTTCTAACTCTATGGAGATTGATCATATGGAGGCTTACCTTGGCTAAAACGTGGCTAAATTGCTCATAAAGCATGGCAGTGTGATAGCCAGTCATGCTGTTTTCCTATTAATAAATCTATGGAGGCACCCGCGCCTCTCCTTCAGCAAAGCATTCAGGAACAGCATTTCTTCATAACATAAGTTGCCTGTTATTGAAGAAATACTTTCTCCTTAGGCTTGGTTGACAAGAGAGGAGCGAGATGTCTCCATTATGATCTAATAATGTGAAACAAGCATGACTGGGATCTATTGGTGTTTGAATAGATCTGTCGCACTTTATAAATGATTGAGCCACATTTTTAGCCATGGAAAGCCCCGTGTGATAATCTCATAGGATTCTATGATTTATGTTGTCTTCATATGGCTGAGGATCCCTGGAATCCTAGCATTGTTTTTTTAATTTAAGTACATTTCAAGAGACTGGTGTCTGTTCTTTCCTCCCATATTTATGCCATAGCAGTTGTGTTTGAAACCAGGGGCAAACAGACCAGCAATAGAGCCGGCATGGATTGGCATGGGGTATGGCACAACTGCATCCACATGCCCCAACTCTGGCCCTCAATCCGTACCTCAATGCTGCCCACCCTTCCAGACGATGGGCAGCATGGAATGCTTCTGTGGCACAGTGACCAGAGCTGGCATGCTGCTCTAAAACAAAAGCAGAAGTCTTCCAAATGAACGAAATCAAGTGGTACTGTTGCTGCAAAAGCTGACCTACTTTTCAATCAGACAGGTCAACTGAAAATGATGAACTTAACTCTAAGAATTTCCAGAAAGGAAAATAGAGGTGAGGGGAAGGAAGGGAAAGGCTGTTTTGGTGGACTGAGACGGTTCTTGGGTCCAATCAGTAATAACTTTATCTAGCTGTCCTTTTCACTTCTAGTTTTTTACAGAGACCAAGATGGTGTCTGGGACTTGGGAAGTCTAGGTTTGATGCCCATTGGACCATGAGATTCATTTGAGTGACTGGAGATTTGTTACCTTCTTTCAGTTTTTTCAAAATTGTGAAGCCAATACACTACGACTACTTTGAGCGCCATGAGGAGAAAAGCAGAAATATAACTAATATGTATAGAATAAATGAGATGGTAATATAGTTGTTCATTAAGAGATTTTTTTGCAGATAGTGTATTCCTTCATGCTACTACCACTGGAGATGGTGGTGTGGTGGCATTAGAAAGATGAATATTTAAAATTCATATACTTTGTGTGATGTAACAGTACAAATATGCTGACTACTATGATATGGAGATGGAAATGTAGCGATCTTACATTTGAAAATTTCCTTAAAGGTTAAAAGTATTTTTATACAACATTAAAATAATAAGCCAATGTAATCTTCCAACCATTATTTGTTTTTTGGATTTGGTCTACCCTTATCCCTAACCTCTTTACAATATAGGATAATAACATGTATTAATTTCAGGAATTAGTTTTTGCCTGTTTGTGTCAGAATATTATTTATTACAATTAACACCTATTTCTATAAGAGGGTTCCATCCATGAAAACCCACCTTTGCAGATCTCATTCTCCCACCGAACCGGAAAGCAATGGCAAACCCGCTCAATAAATCGTGCCAATAAAATCCTAAGAGTTGCTTGTATTTAGTTTCCCCACTAAGTTTCTACTCTACTGCCTCACTTAAAGCTAATAAACAATGTTTTCATATAAAAAGGAACTCAGCATTCGCGATGCACCTAGTCACTCCCATCTCTCAAAGCCCTGAAAAGCCAGGATGGGCATGTGTCGAAAAGTTATATGGTGGTAGGCTCTCACCTTTTCCTGTGTGACAACTTCTGGCTTCACCAATTGTGTATTAACAACTAGTTATTAATTTTTTATATAACAACTGGAGAAGCGTGACAAAGAGACTTCCTCCAGAGTTAACAGTGGATGGGACATAGTCTGTGTTGTTAATGTGAGTGCCAAGATTAACTGTCCCTCTGTCATGTGACACAAATCTACCTGATGTATCTGTGAAGATCAAGGTTCATGGAAAATATGATACCTTCCAATTGTCATTGTCATGAGAATGATCTTATAAAGCTGATTTTGGTTAGATTTATTTAGTATTTTCCTGCCAACACCAATCTGTCAGCCCAGTTTTCATTGACTCCAGTAAACCAGTCATATCATATGAGAGAGCATGATGTCAGAAGATGGTATCAACCATTTCCATCACAATGGCAATGCATCTTCCTCCTCTGCATCTTCCCTTGCACATTTGTAGTAGTTGATTATCTTTTCTCACCCCTATCTACCCAATTCATTCAAAACACAAATTACTGACAGATGTGCGCCCTTGCATACATATTCTTGCAGCAAGAATTTTTTAAAAAATCAAAGTTAGTGGTCTACTAGGTGAAGATTATAGTAGGTTGTCTACATTTTCAAATATTTTTTCACTTTTACACACTTTTTCACAAACCTTGTTTTTTTGGCAAAATAGTCTTTCTGCATATGTTTTTGGCAAGATGATCTCTAAAGATTTCCCAAGATTGCTTTCTAAATATATTTTAATTATTGCTCATGCTGCTGCCAAAATGTGTTTTACTTGTTGCTAGCTGACCTTTTTGTCCAAAATCTTGTTGGGGGGGATGTAATGGGGTAACAGCATCAAGAATAAAAACAATACTAATATTTCTTTAATGCCGAATACAACTAGCTTTTTCCTATAATTGTGCTAAATTTGTTCCCTAAATACCAACATGTCACTGGATTGTTAGTACAGTGTTCTGAAATGGTCAAAAACTTTGGACTTCATTTCAGAAGCCATAACCATTAGCTAAACTCTCTGGGCCTCTGACAGTCAAAGTCCAAACCCTGGAGAATCAAATTTGGAGAACCACTTGGTCTAGTATATAGGGGGATATAGCTGAAATAACCACCTCCTTGTGTAGTAGACTCCACTGCCATCTACTTCGGGTACTCATAAATAAATCACTCTAGGAAAGAACGTTAAAATATTTGGATATCTGCTAAAATGGCCTCTTAGGAACCACACATTTCCAGCCAATCCAAAAATTCCTTATCTAGTAATCCATACTACATTTCAGAAAGAAATAAAGCAGAAGAAGCATCTTAGAGCAAGACTGGCACCACAAACTTTGAGAATAATATGTCCAGCACTGAGAGTGGGTGCAGGGGCAGATTTGAGTAAAAAGGCCAGTACAGAAAAGAGAAAAATGGGCTCTACTGTCTCTTCATTGGGCTTGCTTTCCTGTGACCTCTGGTACTGAATTGTCCAGCAAGGTAGCAGTCCATATTCCCCAAAGGGTCAGATAGTTACTTATTGTCCAAGTGAGTAGTTTTTCCTTCCACTACATGGTGACAAGGTAATATTTGCAGGAAAAGTATTATGGAAGAAAGGGAAGGAAGAAGAGGGGAGAGATGTGTTACTCTGCACTTGCTGACTTGTCATGTAATATTCTTCTCCAGCAAGATGGCTTCTAATTGCTGAGATCGTGCAGAGCAAAGTAAGTTAAAACTAAGCATGGAAAGACGTATAAGGGAGAATGAAACACATTAGTCACATGAAATGAGTTTTGAGAGGATATAACCTAAATCACAGACCTCAAAAGAGAGAAGGTACAACTTAGGTTGTACTGAAAACAGGAGGGTGGCATTACGTACAGAAGGTGTAAACACAATTCTTTCTACTTTGACTGCCATGGTTCAGTCCACATGGAGATCCTGGGATTGGCCATTGGGGGGAGAGGGGCATTTACAATTTTCCAGCACAAAGTGCTTCACCTCTTCAACCAACCAACAAATGCCAGAGCATGCTTGTCTGTCTGGTTTTTTGCCGTTATATCCATTCCAACCTGTTTTTTTAGGATCCTAGAGGCTTATTGTTTCAAAACCTGACCAAATGATGTGCTTCTAATTTTGAAAAACAACAACCCCGTCATTTTCTCAAGTGGAAATAGGACATGGTAAGTAAAGTAGGAACTGATCTAATCTTGATGATCTTGATTCAGCTTTATTTGATATTAATTGTTTGAACATTTTCTTCTTTCCCTTCCTCCGAGCTATTAAAAAAGAATAGCTCATACCCAATTTATTAGTTCCCCAGTCTTTTTGGTGAACAACATTTCCTCCCCCGCTCCACTTGAGGCTAAAAATTGATTCATGATCTCACGGATCTCACTTTACCATTCATGAATCTTGTTGGTGTCAACTATACATTATGTGTTATTTGGTTCCACAACAGGTATTTCGTTATGCAGAAACAGTAGTACAAGAAAAAAAAAAAACGTCCAATGTCAGAACACTGTAAGGAAAGCAAGAAGTCTTTGAATAAAGCAAAAGGGTTAAGAACTCCTATTGTTTCCTTTACCCTATTCAGCACATACTTGTTATTACGTTGGGTGGCAACATCATTTTCCAACTGTATAGTACCCTAAAGCAAATCTGATCATGGGATTTACTTGGCATGATGTCATTCAGAGTAGGTGTGCACGCTCTGGCTTTTCTTCTCGCGAACCTAAGATTCAGTGAGGACTCATCCCACACTTACTACAAGCGCACGTGATGGCTAAAAAGGCCAAGTCCGAGATAAACAAAGTCTGGTTGCAGAAACCACAGCAAGAAATCTCCTTGGTGAATGTCTCTGGTTGTGGTTCTTTCTGTGCTGGTCCGTTTTCTTTAGACTCATTCAGCCGTGAGTTTTTGAAAAAGGCTGCAGCATCATAGATAGTGCGACCTCTATGGGCCTCCTGATGTGAGGCACAGGGACAGAACAATTGTTGGTGATCAATTTTGGCCGAAGACGGAGGTGTTTTTCAGGGAGTCCTGGTAGTCTCTCTCTTTAGGCCACCCCTCTGATACGCGTGACCCATGCGAGTGTCACCATAGAAATATACTATTTTTTTTGGGAGTGATGGTCCTTCATCCTAGAAACATGTCCGTGCCCAATGCAGCCTGCGTCCTCAAATAGCATGGCCCTCAATGCTAATGGATCCACATGCTTGCTCAAGGACAGCAACATGTTGTCACATAGACAAATCCAGTGATATATTTAGAATTGTAACGTAAACAGTGGCTGATGACAAAGCATTCGAGGAGGTCCGTAGGTGTTGGCGAGTATGATGAACCCAATGTTTTTCAAGACCCATAAGGAGAGACATACCAGTACAATGCTCTATACACACTGATTTTGGTGCTTCGCCTACAAGTTTTTTGTTACTCCAGAACTCTTTTATGAAAGCCGTTTTTTTCCGAATGCACTAATAATGCCTGTTGCTAATCTGTGAGTCGATCTCTTTTATCAATCTTGTGGCATCTGAGGAGAGGAACTTCCCCAGGGAGGTGAACTGCCTGAACAACGTAAGCACAGATGTGCCACAGAGACGTGAGAGGATAGTGTTCCCTTTCCTGTGGTGCTGGCTTGGTAAGAGAACTTCCTGTTTTCTTCAGACTGACTTTCCAGCCAAGAGCTCTGGCAGCTGTAGATGTTTAGTTTCTGCAGGAGCGGCTTTCCATATGGCAACGAGAGCAGCATCTCAGCAAAAAAGCAGCCTTCATGGACTAGATAGTTTAGTGGGAACTTAAAATTTAATTTGACTGGGTAAGTATGATCCACAAATTTGGGGGGAGGCAAAGGTCCAGAATGTGAGCGCAAGGGAGAAAAGGGGGAATCCAACCAGGAAGAACAAAACTCTTGTCTGGATCAGAAAGCCCGCGGGAGCCCTGATCACAGAGCTCAAATGGGAATGGTAGTAGGAAATAAGGGCTGACAATAAGAGGGATGGTGGCCAACTGTGCAGGCTGTGAATGTTACAAGAAGAAAGCTATACCAGATCTTAAAGGAAAGGAGCCAGTGAGTCAGAAGTGGGGTTGGCATGTCAAAACGATGCGCCAAAAAAGATAATCCATCCTAGCAGCAATGCTGAACAGAAACTAATGGTCCAGAGGGGTCAAAGGAGGCCCGACAGAAGAAGGTTTCCATCCTGTGAAGGAACCAAATTTGTAGCAGTAGAGACTGAAAGAAGGGTCTGATTTTGGCTTGATTATACAAGAAGAAGTGACAAGACTGGTAGTAGCCTGGATCGTGGAATAAATGACAATGAGGAATCAAAAATAAAGCCAAGGCTACATGCTTCCATTCAAGGATGGATGGAAATATTATTGAAACATAATTGAAAATGTATATTGTGAAGTAGGTTGTGGTGGGAAAATAAGTAGTTCTGGTTGATCCAAGTTAATTAGGCACCAATGAGGCGTCCAATGTTGAAATAGATGACAACATATGTAACACAAGGGTTGTTCTGTGTGAAGGATAGCTCTGATGTAGAGAAGTATAATTTGGGTAACCATCGAATAAAACGATGATATTGAAGACTTAAGAGCTGATAAGATTAACCTAAAGATAGTGTTTAGAAAGAATAATAAGGCCTCAGGACAAAGCTTGGGGGCTTCCAACTGACAACGAGACGAAGTAGATAACTGGCTCCTGGCTACCACAGCAAATGACTGATTTAAGGTAATGACTAAACTAATTAAGGAATAAATCAGAAAAGCCGAGCTCCTGGATCAGATACTCCAAAAGACCATGATCGACGTGTCAATGTGTGGAAGATCCAAGAAGATTAAAGAATGAATAGATGCCCTTCTGACTTGACCAAAAGAAGATCATCATTAATTTGGTGTAGAGCCATCTCTGTAAATGCAAAGGACAAAGCAGATTGAACAGGATCACATAGAATTATAAGAGAACTCAAACAATTGAAGTAAACCAGCTCGTTCCAAGAATCTAGAGAAGAAGGTAGCAAGGAGATTGGATGGGAATTAGAAAGGATATGGATTAGTGAGGGCTCTTCAGCATGTTTTAAATGCAGAAACAAATGAACCGGTAAACAGAGAAAGATTATAATATAAAGAAGTAGTAGAGGCGGTGGCAACAGTGTTATGAAAGGAAGAGAATGGGGTAGAGGGAAAGTTGATGGATTTTGAAGATGTCAATAACTTAATAAAATTCATGCCAACCAGACAGGAGTAAAAGCAGAAAATTTGACTGATATTGGAATGTTGTGAATTTAGAACACCAAAAGAATCAGGAACGTCGAGACTTGAACAGATGTGTCGATGTTGTGTTTGAAATGAGTTACAAAGTTGTTAGGGAGAACAAAGAATGAACAATGAGGGAGAAGTCTGGTAGTAAATAACTGAAGGGGCGAAAAGTGGAGTCAAAACTCTCTAAGGTTTGGATGAGGTGGATCTACAGAGTTGCCAAAGTTTAATAAGTAGCGAAACGGTCCTTATGATGAACAGAAATGAAAATCCTGAAAAGAAATAATGAACACAAGACAAGAGGGGTGGAATATGGGCAATAGTATAGGAAACAGATAGGTGATCAGATAAGGAAAGTCAGGGCAGTATAGAAAGACTAAATAAAGACAACGCCAAGGGAGTGTTTGGGTGAGTCACAGCGAGCCTGGAAACCAACTAAGATAGGCAAGAACTAAAACGCAGGAGATGGCAGGGTCATTAGGTTGTACACATGAAAATGTTTTAAAAGTCCAAGGTAGAGTGGGAACATCGGCCAAAGAGGATAACATCAACCAAGATCAAAATCAGATATAAACATTGATACCTAGGAGGTTGATTATAAATAACTGGCACCCGTAACATACAGAGACAGAAAAAATCATAATTGCATGGAGCTCAAACGAAGAGAAACAATGTGTCTGTGGAAAGTGACAATAGCTGAACTGACAGTGGCTAGATAACAAATGCCCAACCCATTCCTCCTCTACTCTCTTGATGTCTGAATGAGTAAAAGAAGAGACCACCAAATGAGAGGGCAGTGAGTTCAGGGGCAGTAAGAAGGGCGAGGCGTGGAGATAGTTAGAGAGAAAAAAGTATTACTGCCACAGCTTTAGGAGTAACAGAGTGACAATTCCATAAACAGGAGCAGCAAAGGAAGCTAGAGGAAGAGGAACAGACATGGTACCGCGGATAAAAACGAAATACCCAGGTTTCGAAATATTTCGGGATACAAAAAATCCCATAGGAAACATTGTTCGGGTTACGAATGGTTTTTTCGGGTTACGAAAAAACTTTGGTGCTTTTTTCGGCTTTTTTCGCACGGAATCGCGGCTTTTCCCCATTGCGCCTATGGCAATCTCGGCGTACGAAGCTTTTCGGGTTACGAACGGTGCCACGGAACGATTAAATTCGTAACCCCGAGCACCACTGTAATCGAATTAGAGGAATTGTCAGGCACCATAAAGGAGGAGAGTGAAATTAGGAAGCGCCAAAGGAAAAAAGGCAAGAGATTAGAAAAAGGGGAAACACAGCATTCCTCAAATTAGATCCTAATTCCAAATTACTAACTTGACCATAATAAATCCAAAGGAACATCACTAGTTTCTTTACCTTAACAACGGATATTATTTAGCTCCTTAGCAATTAGTGATTGGCAATACCAATGGCTTGGATGATCTAACTTTCATTCTCAGTTTATATATTTAAACTCTTAGGTCTTCTTCTGCTCTTCAACACCGCTTCCCTTTCCATTCCTATTTATCTCTTGACTGCTTCCCATTCGGAATATGTTTGGATCCCTGCACATAAATCTGTAAACGATGTCATTTCGTCATCGCCTAATTTGAATGTAATGTATGTCCCCCAATGGTCATTTTAATGTCCAGTAGGCAACCTGCTTTGCACTTTCCTCTTGGACCGTCCTTAATAAGTGTCCCAAGTTCATGATAGGTTCCACTAGTAATTATTATGTCAAGCTAAAGTCAGGAAAAACCCCATGAAGAACTTGCCTTCGCCACGTTGGGGTCGAGCAAACCCTTTCAAACAGGGTTCGCCAAAGACAAGTGGGAACACAGATTTCCAAGATCTTAGAAACCGAGCCATCGGTTTGGAGGTCCACCACAACTGAGAACGGGATTTAAAGGTTGCTGCATAGGGAGTTGAAACCAACTGCATTGAGGCAACCTAATTTTCTATGTATTCAATCTCAGTATAGATCAGACTATGTTAGTTATTATTAAAATATTATAGCCCACCTGTGTGCTAGAATCATGGAGCTACAAGAATTTTAATGCAATGTAAATACTTAAGAGGAATTTAAAATAGGCCTAAAATCATATTAGTCACGCGAAAAGTTAAGCACTATACTGGGCTGCACTCATTGGGCAGGAATTCGCCACTGTGGATATCGCCAATAAACCCCCAACTATTTGTAGTTATGGTCATGTTGTGGATGTGCTGATGTGGACACTAATTAGTATTGGGTGTAAACCATCCATGTTTTTCTCATCGTGCATTTTTGAGGAAAACCAAACAAGATGGAAAACAGTCCATTGTAAATAGGCGGCTAGAACCACTAAAGAGAGCCAATAGAGGATATCCGCCCTAATCTTGCCACAGGGAACACCCCTTCAATATGCAAGGCCTAAAAACATTTTTAGGATTTAAATTTATCACACCAGCATCCTGGATTTTGGACCAGAACATGCAAATAGTATTAAAGGGATACCACCCTTCAAATGCATCACTGTTTGTGTAGCTTGGATAACTTTATATAATCCAAGGAAAATACCCGGTGGGAAACAAAAGACCAAGGCAAGCAAAGTTAATAAAATCACAGACTAAGAATATTTATGTTCAGAATGTGCTGCCTATAGAAGAGAATCCAGGGCAAAGGAGGGGGAGTCTTAATGAACCCCTTTTAAACACCTCCTTCTCCTAAATACCCTTTCAGATTACAAGGCTTTGCCTGATAATGACGGTGCAAAGTGAAAGTGTTGTAAAAAAGCTCTGTTTGATGTGGGCATATTAAATGCAATTTTTTGTATCCTCAACAACCAAAACTACACTGGGTCACAGAAGTGGTTCTTCTCACATTGGCGGGATAACAGACGGGCAAAAAGGGATGTACTCATGCGTCATGGAAGGTGAGCCTCAGACGGGATTTACCTGAATGCCATCATGAAACACGCCCGCCTGCACTCCCCAAGCGGGAAGAATCGGCATTAAAAGGTGGCTGCTTTTTTCTTCCGCTTCTTGTTTTTCGCGCTCTTTTGTTTGCGGCATACCTGCGCAGCTCCGTCTGGAAGCTGCTGCAGACCGATACTCAGAATGCTACCCACAAATAGAAGTTGCCGGTTTTAAAAGCTCCGTGCAGCCTGCGTCCCAATAAGGGGTCGGGGGTCCCGAGACATGCGTGGTTTGCAGACCAGGCTTTAATAATTGCAACGTCCGCTGGCCAGTGGAGCTGTGAGCTGAGGCACAGCTGCGGCCGCATTTTAAAGCCTCGTACCCTAACCATAGAGCCACTTGTGCGCATGCTTGGTAAGAAACGAGGGAAGTTGTAACCTTTTGCCCGGCGGATTTTTGTTTTGTAAGAAAAGTGAAAGGAAAGTTTGGGATTTAATGACCCCCACACAACATTCCTGCGCCATCTCAACTGGGAACGGGCCATCGTTCGGATGCTTCCTAGGCCAAGCTGTGTGGCGGCTCCCCCTTTGGCCACCAGGCAGGGCACAGCCATCCAGCCACCAGCAACCCCGAAAAAGGCATGGGGGATGTCTTGGTCTCATACTGAACCGGCTGACATTATAGCTATAGGGTCCCACCAAACTTGTGCAGAAACACGTGAGCAGTCCACCTGAATGCTGACACTATGGAGAAGGGAAAAAGCCATGGAGATCGCTGCACACCTGCACACCCAGAAATTGCGTAACTCCGCTATTGAAGTTGCACATTTAAAAGCTCCGTCGCATAGTGGAGTTGGGGTCGTTGAACTCGCAGTTTGCAGTCAGGCTGTGAATTGCAACTCCGGCTGCCATGCAGGTGTGGAAGCTGAGGCAAGCAGCGGCGGCGCATTTTAAGCCTCGACCCTAAAACCCAACCCGAACACTAACCCTAGAGCAACATGTACGCAGGCGCTGCTGGAAAGTTTGGACTTTTAAGTGCACCCTACACACATTCCTCCTCCATTTTCACCTAACATAAAAAACGCTAAAACGGTAATATTACATATGTAAAAAGAAGGTTGATGGGAGATGGCAGGGGGACAGCGTGGCAGCGCGACAGCCTGTGGCGTAGCTTGCAAGATTCAGCAGGATCGGCGGGGACCAAGGAGAGGAGGCATATATGATGCTGCTGATACTGGCAAAGTGGGCAAACGGACAAGGATGCCAACCACCAACCACTTGATCACACCTGGCGGAGACCACCTTGTTTTAACGGGGCTTGGGCACTTTAATGGCCCATAGGCTTTATTGCCGCGCTGCGTAGCGCGCGCAGCTGCGCAGTTCGCGCAGCCGCAAGGAAAAAAAAAGAGACCCCGTAGCTTGAATGTGCACAAGAACTTGTGAGCCCTCTAACCCTTGCCCCAAATAGGCAAAGGGCAAACGACAGGGGGCCTGGGCCTGGACCAAGGGGGCAGGGAGCACGGACAAGGCACTAGGTCCTCCATGAGTCCCATAAAGACATCATTCCTCTCCCAGGGCATGTGTTTCCCTCCCAGGCCCTGCCTACCCGTCCCGGTTCGCATCCGCCCACCAGGCGGGCTCACTGTCCCCAAACCAGCAATCGACTAACTCTGTCACTTCCAGGCGTGTGGACTTCATCTCCCAGAATCCCCAGCCACCTTGCCTGTGGTCTGGAGGCTGGGGAACATGAAGTCCAACGCCTGGAAGGACAGGTTGGACAGTGATACTCACAGCACCCTGCTAGCTTAGAACTGCAACATGCGCCTAAGCTGTCCTCATTCACACTCACAGCAACACAGCCGCGTTTGCGCATAATTAACCACACAAATTTTTTTTAAAATAAACTTTTTTATTTACAATAACAAAACATTTCTATGTAAATATTTACAATATTTTACAGGGTAGGGTGAAGGGAGGGGTGAAGGGGGATTGGCAGAGGGCCGGAGAGGGAAGCTGCTTCAGGGAGGGGGGAGGAGGCGGTGGGTGGGGCCAGCCGGCGGAGGAGTGCCTGGAGGGTCGCTTCCAGGGAGGAGACTCTCATCTCCGTCATCTTGTCCACTTCTCCTCCACGCAGCAAACCTCCTCTCAGTCCGTTCTCTGTGGGGGGAAAAGAAAGAGGATGTTAGGATCAGCCCTGGGGGCCCATCACCCACTCCCACAGCCCAGGGTTTTTGGGTGCCCCGCTAGCCTTCCCTGGTTCACCTCTACACTTACCTTGCGCCGGCTTGGATGACAACTTTAATCCAGGGCACGGGCATCGGGGACAAGTGCCAGGGTGTCCTGGCAGGCTCGGCGCGGCCCAGGCTCCTCTTCCTCGGCGGCAGCAACAAGCAGCGAGGACTCAAATCAAGCCAATGAAAAAGAGGAGGGAAAGGCCCGTTACAATGCGGCATGGCAGACGAGGCACAAGTGTCGATGGGGGGCTGCAGGCAGCAGACCCCCACCCCTCACCCTGGGGACCTACCTGCCGCCAGAGGAGCCTGCTCTGCTTGCGAGGGAACAGCAGCTGGTCCTGGCTGTGGCCCACCCTCGGGGACATCCTCACCCCTGAGGATGGGGGAGAGGGCGACCTGGCAGGGTGCCTCCCTCCTCCGCCTCCGCCGCGCCGCACCGCCTGCATAAGGAAGAGGAGGGATGGCATTGGCACCATGCAGGAAGGAGAGGAGGGCAAGGGAAGGGTCAAGGAGGGGGAGGACAGGGCAGATGCAGACTCTGGCTTACCGGAGGACGGAGATCTTCGTTGGGCATCTCCCCTATCCATCAGGTCACTTCAATCAACCGCGAGAAGAATGGTGGCCTGCCTTCCAGCCGGGGCGCCTCTCCGAAATCCCCAGGTTTGCAAAGAACGCTGCTTTCAAGTTTTTAATTAAACTTAACTCGGCATTGTGCAGCGTTCTTTGAAACCCTTGGTTTTCGAGGCACGAGATGCCTCGGAAAATGCCATCGGTTTTGTGCCTTGTTGGTTGGCTATCCATCACCCTTATCGCAGCTGCCTGTTGGCATCAGGGAGTCCAGGAGGATTCCCGACCTCCTCAGCGGTCAGTAGGCCATTCGAACCGGGATCCTCAGCGTGGATCGGCATTTCGATCGCCGTCCTAGGTCTTGCAATAGTTGCCGCACGGGTAATATATGGGCACCTGCGGCTCTGGGCCTGTTAGGCCACGGTGGGTCCTAGTCCAGACAAGTTTTTCAGAGGAGAGAAGTTTGAATCTCTTCCCCCAAGCGATGTCCTCATAGGTGCCCCATTGATAAATGTCAAATGGTCCATTAGGAAAGCTTGAATTTGGAGGGGGATTTGAGTACATTGTCAAAGGGGAAATTGGCAGTGGGAGCTGAATGTAGCTTTTTTGCCCCAGAAAACAGGCGCCAGGAGAACCTTTTGTGTGTGTGTGTTTGTGTGTGGCCCCCCTCAGCACGTGGCAAAACAATGCCACAAGCAACAGATATTCAGGAATGATAGCAGACTCAAACGTGGATATGGAGACATTTATTAATGTGCTTATTCCGATTACAGAACAATGCACTTCTGACATCACAGATGAGGCACAGGAGGCCATCCTTCAGATTCTTCCGTTCAGAAAAAAATCTGCCAGGGCATTCCTCACAAGGGGGGGGGGGAAGCCTCCCCTGCTTTCTTCTCTCTGTCTCTTCAGGGGTCAGAGCCACTTCCGAATGGGGTAGGCAACAGTCCAAGCCAGTCTCAACAGGGCCTGTCTGCTGGCCTGTTGATGTGATGCTGGGGTTCCCTGGCACATAGATGCCAGCCTCCATGGCCCGTAGAGGAGAAGAGTTTAAAAGGGGCTTGGGCGCTTTAAATGCGCAACAGGCTTTTCTTTTCTGCTGCCGCCGCGGCTTTGCGCTGGCAGCTGCGAAGCTGCGCACGTCTCCATGCGGCAAAAGAAAAAAAAGCTGCGGTTTGGGCCCCCGTGAAGGAAGCTGCCTCTCTTTTTGGCAGCGTCCTCCGAGGCGGCGGGAATGGAAGTTTCCGGGTCGGACGGACCCAGGTGAGCGTCTTCACATGCCCCCCGTGTGGAAGCTCCAACACCTGAAGCACGCCCTCCCGGGGCGGGCCGTCTGGAGGCCCTCCGCATTCCGCTGAATACACCTCCAGACGTACTCCCCTGCCCTCTGTATCCCACCATTGTCAGTAACATCTTTGTTTGGGTAATTATTCAATTATTCCATGTTAGCCAAGCACTATAAAAACAAGGATCCCTTCAGGAGAATTAATTTACCATTCATAAAGGAAAATGTATAAATCTCTTACTAGTACCAGTTAGAGTAACACATTGAGTTGGTGGACAAGTTTTGTCTAATTGCATCAAATAAGGGGGTTTGGCACTAATTGCGTTTAAAAGTTACTACTCTAAGTAAAAGAAAAGTTATGTAACAGAAATAGAGACATGGTACTTATTAGTCAGTTGAATTTTACCTGCAAATCTTTTCTCCTAAGTGGTTTAAAAAGTGGTGTAGATCCTGCAGAAGAAATGTAGACAACGTTTAAATTTATATGCTACTGTAGCTGTTCATCCAAAAATCAGGCCAATAGACATAGCAGTCTTTGGAGAAGCTCAATTTACTGGAATGGTCGACAGCCAGTTCAGATAACTAAAAAAGAAGCTAAACTTATATTAGTTTGTTCTCCATCTGGATCAGACCATGCTTGAAAGTTACTCTTGAAAATCAATTCTTAAATGGCTAAGATTTTGATGTCATCACATTGTACTTTGGCCCACATATTGCTTCTGGTGTGTTTTATTTTCTTTCTTTTAGGACGTAGTAGGGATAGTAGTAGTATAGTATTGACTGTATTTAGTAATGAATCATAGAATCATAGTGTCAATTTGAGTAACATAGAAATTTAATCTACTTTTTTGCTCCCTTCAAGCTCAGCATGACAAATGGTCATCCAGAACTTTGAGGTTTTGGGCTACAGATGGAAGGGAGGATTAAATCATAAACATTGAAATCGTATGAGTTGGAAGAGACCACAAGGGCCATCCAGTCCAAACCGGCCTGCCATGCAGGAAAATCACATCAAGCCATCCCCGACAGATGCATCCAGCCTCTGTTGAAGACCTCCAAGGAGGAGATTCCACTACACTCAAAAAGAAGGATAAAGGAGTTTGTTCCCTGTCGAACAAGCCCTACTGGTCAGGAGGTTCCTCCTAATGTTGAGGTGAATCTCTTTTCTGCAGCTTGCATCCATTGCTCCTGGTCCTAGGCTCTGGAGCAGCAGAAAACAAGCTTGCTTCCTCCTCAATAGGAACATCCCCTTCAAATATTTAAACAGGGCTATCCATATCAAACTCTTATAACCTTCTCTTCTCCAGGATAAAACATCCCCGCTCTCTAAGCCCGTTCCCTCATAGGGCATGGTTCCAGACCCTCACCATGTTTAAGTCGCCGTCCGTTGGACACTCAGTTTCTCAACAGAAGCTCCTGTTTTAAATTGTGGTGCCCAGACTGGACCAGTAATTCCCATGTGGGGCTGAAACCAGAAGCAAAATAGGTGCACTATTACTTCCCTTGATCTAGACACGATACTTATATTGATGAAGCCTAAAATCACATGGGCCTTGTTAGCTGGCCCGCATTGCACTGTTGAACTCATGTTTCAAACTTGTGGGCCCTTCTGTGACTCCATATCCCTTCATCATCGACATTAGTCTGTTCAGTTCCAGGAGCCCAGGTAGTCACCCATCCTATATTCTGTTCATATTCATTTTTCCGCCCTAAGTGCAAGTATCATACATTCCTCCGTGTTGAAATTCATTTTTGTTTAGCATGGCCCCAGACTTTCCAATCTATCAAGCAGGTCATTGTGAATCGTGATTCCGGTCTCTGGGGATTTAGCCTACGCCGCCTAAGTTTGTGTCATCTTGCAAATTTTGATAAGTATGGCCCCCAATTCTGTCATCCAATCAGTGATAAAGTGTGAAATAGAACTGGGCCCAGGAAAGAAGCCCGTGACTCCACTGGTCAATTCTCTCCAGGATGAAAAGGAGCCATTGGTGAGCACCCTTTGGCTTACCGAAAAAAAAAAGACCAGTCAACCAATTACAAACCAGGTATCAGTTCGTTGTCTAGTCCACATGTCCACTAGTTTGTTTGCAAGAATGTCATGGGGAACCCTGTCAAAAGCCTTTACTGAAATAAAGATATACTATATCCACGTATTCCCTTCATCTAACAGTTGGTAATTTTATCAAAAAAGAGATTAGATTTGGTCTGGCAGACTTCTTTCTCTGAAACCCAGGTTGAATTGTTTTGTATTATGGCATTGCGTTCTAGATATGCACAGACTTCGCTTTGATGATCTGCTCGAGATCTTTCCTGTATAGAGTCAGACTAACTGGACGATAAGTGTTGGATCCTCCTTATTCCCCTGTTTGAAGGATGGGGACCAACATTTGCGCCCTCCTCCAGTCTTCGGACTTTCTCCTGTTCTCCGAGTTCGCAAAGAATTATGCAATGGCGCCGATATTAATTAGCCAGCTCTTTTAAATACTCTTTGGGAATGTAGTGTCATCAGGTCCGGGAGATTTATAGTCATTTTGATTATCCAGGTATTGCCTGTACTATCGCTTTCCAGGGTAGTGCATGGTTAATGCCTGTAACTGTCAGCAATCACTCAAAAAACCACAAGTTGCGAGGTTTCAAGACCAGCAAAAGGGCTCAAGCTTGACCATGGCTTGCATCCGTCTGAGTCACGAAAATGAGTACCCCCAGATTGTTTGGGGACAAATTAGCTTACAGTTTGTAAACCACTTAGACACCTGGCCATAGCGGGATGAAGCGGTATATAAATGAAGCTTGTTTTTGTTTACTTATTCGTTGCATGAAATTCCCTATTCTGTCCCTCGCTCCATTATCCTCAGGTTGCCACACCTTTTCCTTTTCAGGAAGACTGAAGCAAAGAAGGTTTTGAGTAATTCTGCCTTTTCGGCTGTCCCGATCCCCCGTTTACATTTTGGCCATCGTCTCCATGGAGTGCCCTACCAGTTCCTCTTCTTTTGCTGTGGTACATACCCCAAAAAGCCCTTGTGGTTGTTCTTAACCCTCTAGCAAAGCCGGATTCCATTCTGTGCTTTAAGCTTTTTGACTTGAACCCTACACATGCTGCTTGTGTGTTATTTTTTGAATTCCTCTAGAGCATTTTACATGAGCTGAAAAAGTGAATTAGAGCAGATAGTATCTTCCTGTGAATGTACCTTATCTGAACTACACTGTGTCTGTCCCATAGCTGGTCTTAGCATCCATGGCTGAGTGAGCCTTTTTCATTTAGGACAAAACCAATCATGCGCCCCAATCACAACTGTTTTTCCACTGTTGATGCACTGTTGAATAAGTCCTCTGAAGCAATGAACAAAACAAATGGCCTTGATTAGATACTGCTTCATACGGAAACTAGCATGGTTTAAGCAATTTACAACTTAAGCTTAATTGCTCCAACAAGCTGGGTACTTCTAATGACATTCACAGGTTTTGAGTGGCCATGATTACTTTCATGGAGTTCCATGACCAACCAATAGTGCTAAGAAACAAAATAAAAATACTACCTAAAAATAATATTAGATTGAAAGCCTACGAGGAGGACATAAGACAGGGAATGGAGCTATGGAGGCCAGGACGAGGCCAGGACTGAAGCAGCATCATGGCAGTTTTGAAGAGCTATGAGATAATAGCTGTCCCCAATGTGGTGGGTGTCTGTGTTTTCCTAACTAATGTGATTGTAGCATCTTGTGAGGCCTGGTATGATAAAATCCTAAGATACAGTGAAATGTCCTGAAAAAACTGATTGAAGCAAAATCTGACTTTCATACCTAAGTAAGTTTTGGAAAAGGATTCTCCAATTTCCACCTAGATTAGAATAAATAATTTTGAAATATGCTAAGTCTTTACTGTTGTCATCTGTTATGTACCTAATGAACTTAAAGGGGCCATTACCCTTGCAAATGTGTCCAAGATAACCATGACCGTATTTTGGGCTTAATCTACTTTATATTTGAGTAGACCTGTGTCCCACAATGATGATTATCCCAGCTGGCTCCTGATCATGGTCTGGTATCCCATCGTTCATCACTGTTTTCTTCTGCTGAAGTCAGCCTTCTGATTATTTCCGGACTTGCTAAATCCCAGCCTGAGTGCACCACCTGGCTAGTTTCATAATATTTCACTGCTCTTTGCCAAATCTTAGAAAATTCTACATTTTAAGATTGTCACAGTATATAAGATTAATTGTAAAGTGCCGGATAGAAGAGCATGTGAATTTTTGTAACATCCTTGCCAAAGTTTATGTGGCGTTGTAATTGGCGTGTGGGCAACACCTTGAAGAAATTAGCATTTGTGTGGGACCCTCAGGAACAGGCTGCTT
>NW_024802935.1:208370-216148 GCF_019175285.1 Sceloporus undulatus | reverse complement strand
TTAAAAAAAAACTGTGTATAAGAAGGGCTGACTGTACAATGGAGTAGTAAAATGATGTCCCATATATAAAATGCAAAATGAGGGTTTGCTTTTTAGATGTTTTCTTGGAATATTTTCAAGCTGTGGATGGTTGAGATTCTCTGCATATGATTTTGTTAGCCTGTTATACCCTCTCCTAAGAAAGGACAAGACTATTTAAAAAAATATGAGTTATGATCACACACACACACACCCCATGTGTATTTAGCCACCAGCATTGGTGTAGCTATGATGAGGGGCAAAATGAATGCATTGCCTCCAAATACCCCCCCCCCAATGAATTCCTTATCCCCAAATTTCTACCATAGAGTGAGACACTAAAATTCATTCATTTGTACCTAGACCTCTTATATTTTTCTGTCTATGCAGTCTCTATTATTATTATTGATTTTATTTTCTGCAACTGTGTCTGAATGTTTGATTTAAGAATTGTAAAGAAGGATTCAGTCATGCATTACCACACTGAAACCACTGATTAACACATCAACTTGAATAGCATAGAGTACCAGATCTAGAGAGGGCTCACAAGGGCAGAAGTGAGTGATAGGAGCTCAAGGGTTGGAATTGCAGAGCCATCATCAATAGGGATCTGTACATGGGATATGACGCAAGAACTGCCATCAAATTAAAATCTATTTGTAGGAAAGGGATGGTTGAAATCAGGATAGTGCACACACATGCAGGTCTGAATATGACATCATTATTTAAAGCTTTTAGGGGAGCACTGGGTTTATCAGCTATTTTCATTATTGGGATACATAGCTTCTTTGACTTATAAAAGCAACTTCTTTTAGTTAAGGGGAATGTATTTGTGGCAGTACTATAAAGCAGAAGTAATTAAGGGCATCAGTTTTTTTTATGTTCTTAAAAACATTTTGATTAATAAAGAAGAGTGAAGCTTCCTTAGAAACCAGGACCTCATCCTATTCTGTTCTTCGTAAATAAATAAATATGCAATGAAGTATGGGACTTTACACTTGCATTTTTTAAACAGAACTGGGCACAGTAGTCCCATGTTCCAAATCTCTGATTGGAGCTACACAATGTTTGGGACCAAACATTGCATGAACATATGCTTTAAATGAGAAAAGAAAACATTTCCAAGATTTGTATTTAATGGCCAAGGACTTTAAAGTTAATTATGACTACAAGCACATAGTTAGCACATAAGATACAAGCACATAACTCTCAAGTTTCTCCATATTGTGGTCTATTCACAGTATTATTTTAATTACTTTTTGTTTTGTTTGGCACAATATGCTCTTACTGCGGTTTATACAGCCAAAGAAAGAAGAAATAAATAATAAAGGAAAGCAATGATCACATAATTTATGAGGACAAACAGTTCAGCTTCTTGCACCAGTAGGCAATATTGTTTCTCTAATTAGGACCTTCCTGTGTTGAGAAATATGTTAGTATCCATTTCAAGTCATAATAGCTTAAAGGGTTGGTGGAGTTCCTTTTCAACTCCAGCATATCTAAAGAGATTGCTTTGGCTCTCTGTTTCATGTGGGATAGCTAAGGGGATTGACTTTCACTCCCTGATTCTTGCCATGATGATTAAGGGGATTTGCTTAAATACCCCATTTCATGTGGTATAGCTACTGTAAAAGGATTAGCTTTAGATCTCATTTTTATGTGGGATGGCTAAAAGGATTAGCTTTAGCTCCTCATTTCATGCCACAGTAACTAAGGGCATTTACTGGAGCTGCCCATTTAGTTGCACTAAGAGCTCCTGCCTTTTATAACGGTTTTGTCATTTTCTACTAGTATAGGATACACATTATAACATGACTGGATGTTTATTTTTATGACAATAGCACTCATTTCACAGTACTGCCTGTTATTTTTGTTTTTATCTTTTGCTTTTTGTGTATAGTAAGTGTATGGGTGTTTAAAAAGTCTATGGCTGTCCATTTCTCACCCCCGATTATAGATATTTCCTTTCTCACCCTTCTTAGTTTCTTCTCTGAATGTAAGCTTACCATTTATCTACATGTAATGCCTCTTTCTTATCTCTTGTACAACTTCTTATGTCACCTAGTTTCCCTTGTTACTCCATTATCTTCCCTGAAATTCCTTCTTCAGTACTTTAGAAAGCTTACCCTATACCACTTTAATCTTCCCTTTATTATTCATTCAGTGTATATTAAACATATGTGAGCAAGTATGATGTAACAGGTAACAAATTAGGATTTTAATATAGAAACATATACTAATAATAATAAGAAGAAGAATAGATTTTATTTATATCCCACCTTTCCAAAAGGATCAAGGCAGGTTAGAAGAGAATACATAAACAATAATAACACGTACACAACTAAAAATTACATATCCCCTTATCCCTTACCTTAACTAAAATACTAGCATCATAAATACTAATTAAAATTAATTTAAAATAGATAAAATTTTAAAAAGGCAAGATTGGGGAGAGACATTTGGGGTGAACAGGGGGCCATCTACATCAGTGAGCGGGAGGGTCAGTCTGGGAAGCCCTTCTGAAAGAGATCCATTTTGATAGCCTTTTTAAAGGCATCAAGAATGGTAATGTGATGGATCTCCTCTGGCAGTCCATTCCATAATCTAGGAGTGGCAGATGAGAAGGTCCTCTGGGTAACTGCAGCCAACCTGGTCTTCCTTGGCTGCAGTAGATTCATCCCAGAGGAACTGAATGTGCAGGGTGGGTTGTATGGAAGAAGACGCTCCCACAAGTAAGCTGGATCCCATCCATCAAGGGCTTTAAAGATTATTACCAACACCTTGTAGTGGGCCTGGAAACTGATAGGTAGCCAATGGAGTGATTTTAAAATAGGTGTTATGCGATTGCCTTTAGATTTTCCGGTGACCAATCTGGCTGCCATTTTTTGAACCAATTGAAGTTTCTGAACTAGGCACAAGGGTAGCCCCATGTAGAGCAGAAGTTGAGTAGAGAATTGGGATGAATTAATAGAATGAAATTTAACAGAGAAAAATGCAAAATTCTAAATTTAGGCCACAAAAAACCAAATGCACATGTATAGGATGGGGGACACAAGGCATAGCAATGAAAACTACATTATGACTATTGTTGAACAAAAACACATCACACCAGAGGTGTGGTGCTGCAGCAAAGAAGGTAATTTGGGAGGGGGGCATACATTAATAGAACCATAGTTTCAATGTCAAGGAAAATAGTCACAAATATATTCTGCACTAGCCAGCCTCATCTGAAGTAATGTGTTCAGTACTGAGAGCCTCATTTTAAGAAGGATATAAAAAGGTGAAATGAGTTCAAAAAAGGACAACAAGGATGATAAGTGGTATGGAGAATAAAACATATGACAAACAGCTTAAGGAGTTGGACATGTTAAGCCTGATGAAAAGAAGACTAAAGGGAGATATGATGGCATTCACTGAATAAGTAAAGGATTATCACAAAGAAGAGGTTGCAAGTTTGTTTTCTGTTGCCCCAGAGAGTTGGACCTAATGGTTTGAAGTTATAGGAGGGTAGATTTTAATTAAACATTATCAGGAACTTCCTGACAATAAGAGCTGTTCAGCAATGGAACCAATTACCTAGAGAAGTGGTGGAGTCTTCTTCCCTTGATGTCTTCAAAAAGTGGCTAGATAGCCTCCTGCATTGGGGGTGGGGCTGGACCTGATGGTTATGGGTCCCTTTCCAACTTCATTATTCTGTGATTCTATGTCACCTTGTAGAGTGGATGGTAGATTAATGTGATAAATGAAAATACCCCCAACTTTCTCCTTTTTTCTTGGCTTACATGTTTGATTTTTTTTTATGCTGGCAGTCAAGAAGAGAGGATATGAGGACTTGCTAATCTTTTTTAGAATTGATGCTGCTTCCAGACAAATTTCACCTTTCTGACTGAACTCCCAGGTTTAACAACCTAAATACCCATTATCCTGTCCAGAGGGGGAAATTCACCTTGTAAATGCTGCCTCTAGAAATTCCTAGCACTTGGAGAGAGGGGGCCTTCAAAACAGCAGGGAAGGCATAGGGTGTTCTCATTGTGTTTATTGTGCTTTCTTGTGTTTTCATTCATTATTACTGCCTTCTTTTTAAAGTTTTAAAACATACTATATCAGTATGTTGGTGTTCATATACAAAGACTAATTTGCAGTTTAGGGGACAGGCTGTTGAGACATAGAGACTTATCACTGGCTATTTATTGAGGAAGAACTTGAACCCATATCCCCTGGGTCAAATGTTATATTTACAAGATCATATTATTTGTTTTCTCTTTCATTTAAAAAGAAAGGGGAAAATATCAACCAAGCAACATAAATTTTTCAGTACCTAAAATAAGATTTTAAATGAAAAACACAAAGATGTTCTGTAACTGGAGTATTAACTTGAATATATAATGCATCCTGAATATTTTATGATATATATGATATATATGATATAAATATTAGAGCATAGGTATTACTGCAGTGTCTACAAGATTGCATGAGGTTTTCTCTTTGAGAATGTCTTCTCTTGGGGCCCATTCTCACTGCCCCATTTGCCCTAGGTAGATCCAGTCTGGATTCGCTGAGCTGGTACCGAACCTCCCCAGAAAGAAGTTCCCACTACCCTTTACCTTGATGCAATTTGCCCTGCTGAAGTTCACATTTCTTAAAGTTGCGCCTGTTCCTTCCTGGAAACAGGGAAGACAAGTCCATATATGGATAATTGCATCACAGCCAAGGATTTCCCACAGAAAGACCTTCCTCGCTGTCTCCATTTAGCAGGAGGAAGAGAAGAAAAGCGAGCCCCACATGGCCACACCACAGTCACACATCCCCCCTACATTCTCTGACCTTTCACCTCCCCTTCGCTCCCGGCCCGATGCTCTTGTCTTTCCCCTCTCACCTTCCCTTCACTACCACTCCATGTCCCTTCCTCCATGTACCACAAGCATTCACATGAAAGCACCAAGTGTTCACATAATCTGTCAAAAAACTAAAAAAAAATAAAAATAAGCCGAAGCACCCATTGCGAGAGGGGCGGCATATTCCGCCCACTGCCCACTTTCTGACCTTGATCCCTCCCCCTAAATGACCCGATCATTACCGGGGCAAGTTCACATTGGCCTGGCCCCATTTTTTCCAAAAAGAACCAGGAAATGAACCACTTTTGGAAAACCCTGCTCTAAGGGGGATTTGCCCTGGATTGGGTGTGCAAGCCCCTGATCCTGGAGTGAAAAATCCGACGCCAGTGAGAACTTATCACTTTTAAACCGGGTTACAATTTGGTGCAAAAGGTAGTCTGAATGGCCCCTTGTTTCTGTTAGGCCTTGGAATACTGATGTTTGCTTCTTTTTTTTTTTGTTTGTTTGTTTTTTTGTTTTGTTTTGTTTTGTTTTTTTTTTTTTTTTAAAAAGAACTTTAAAACCTTTTTAGGAACTCATTGAAGACGTTCCACAGCACTTTATAAATCCAGTCTGTCTTGAATGCTGTAGATGGTACAGGTCCAGTGGATGTAACTTTGACCGCTGCTTGGCCCATATTACTTTTTTTTTAAAAAAAATCTTCCCATATACACAATTATTAATGGCATCAATAGGTCTTTTGTTGAAGTAATCAGAGGCACAACATCAGACTTTTAGATAATATCTAAAAGATCAATATAAACATGCAGAGTATTCAAAGCAAATAAGATACTTTACATGATAGTTAAGATGATTTACGAGTTCATGTTGGGCTCTGTACTGGACACAAAATGGGCATTTATGTCGTGTTACAGACGGACCTAAGAGGCGCCGTCTTTGCGCCACGATTACGCACAAGGGGCGGCACTTCTGGACACGCCTTGCCCCTCGCGCGTAACCAATACATCAAGATAGCAGCGCCCTATACAGATGGGCGCTACCATCTTGACGTAGCAGACGCTCTGCGTCCGCACATCCCAACCCAGAAGAGACGTCGCGAGTGCATGCTTTGGCACTTGCGACGTCTCTTCCGGGTTGCTGGAAGGAGCGCGATTTTCGTGCTCCTTTTTTGCAGCGTGGAGGAGTCGTGCGGTTTGGCTGCTGCGGCTCCTCCACGCTGCAACCAGCAGCGGCCTGAGACCGCCCCTTTTGGGCGGTCTGTAACGGGCCTAAGTTCCTACCAGTGACAGACTTTTTGATGTACTGCTACCAGATAATTAGGTTTTATTAAAATTCAAAGTACATTTTATATTCTACAAATAGGAATATTTGGGGGACAAGATATGGCAAAAACTTAGTTGTCACACACGTGTGTGTGTGTATGTGTGTGTGTGTTAAAGGATTATTTGTCCTTGGCTTCACCAATACAGTAAGGAATCACAGAAAGCTGGGTGGAAAAAACTTCTAGTGAATGCACTTCAGATTGGTTGCCAGTCACAGTATACAGTATACACATCAAAAACACTCCCTTATACCAGTGTGGTATAGTAATTGAAGTTCTTGACTTATCATCGAGATATCCAAGTTCTAACTCCTAATTCCTATTGAACCTTCTGATAATAGAACAAGGTACAGAGGTGGAGTCCAGGATATGCTCTGTCTTGGGCCCACTGGCAGAAAAAGTAAAATATAACTGTAAATACTATACTAGTAGAGAGCCACTGCAGTGGTTTGAGCATTGGACACTGAGTTGTAACTCAGAAGACCAGGGTTTGAATCCTCACTCAGCCATGGAAACCTGTTGGGTGACCTTAGATAAGTAACATTCTCTCAGCCTCAAAAGCAAGAAAGCCAAACCCCCTCAAAACAAACCTTGCCAAGAAAAAATCATGATAGGTTCAACTTAGTGTTGTCATAGGTTGGAAGTGATTTGAAGGTATTCAGTTATCAACAATAGTGTGTTTATCACTACTACTACTGGGAATAATAATAAATATCCAGGGCAAATAAACACAGAAGCCATGTTGTATGTTTATGTTATAGCTCTGTTGGATATATGTTAGATTGGGATCTATTGGTGATTTATAGTAGATTAGCAAGATTTCTTACTCCAAGTTATTTAACAGTGGCAAAACACCTTCCCGTTATGCTCCTGAAATTAAAAAAACAGGTTTTTGTATTTTTTACGGGGGTAGGGCTGACAATCAGTTTAGTTTTTATGTTCAGAATTATTTCTTGGGTTTAGAATTCTTTAATTGTAGATTCAGTTTTACAATTCTACAATGGATTCAGACTACAAGTAAAGAATTCCACCTAAACATCTGGGAAAAGTTCCTGATAATAAGAGCTAGACATTAGAATATACTGCCTTGATGTGTGATGGAGTATCTTTCTTTGGAGGTTTTTAAACAGTGCCTAGATAGCCATTTGTTAGGAGTATTTTGATTGTATCTTCCTGTACGGCAGGAGGTTGGACTAGATGGTCCTTGTGGTCTCTTCTAACTCTATGGAGATTATCATATGGAGGCTTACCTTGGCTAAAACGTGGCTAAATTGTTCATAAAGCATGGCAGTGTGATAGCCAGTCATTCTTGTTTCCTATTATTAAATCATAATGGAGGCATCCCGCTCCTCTTCCTTCATCAAAGCATTCATGGAACAGCCATTTCTTCAATAACATAAGTTCCCGTTATTGAAGAAATGCTTCTCCATTAATGCTTTGTTGACAAGAGAGGAGCGAGATGTCTCCATTATGATCTAATAATGTGAAACAAGCATGACTGGGATCTATTGGTGATTTGAAGTAGATCTGTCGCACTTTATAAATGATTGAGCCACGTTTTAGCCATGGAAAGCCTCCGTGTGATAATCTCATATGATTCTATG